>NC_061526.1:7447500-7482500 GCF_022379125.1 Scophthalmus maximus
GAGGAAAAGAAGGATGAAAGAAATATTTCTAGATTTATTCATTTTTTTAAACTGGATCATCTGTATTTTTCCTCTCTCGTACCTTGTGATGATTATGTGTTTGTGTCGGGTGCTTTTTGAATTTTCCACTGACCTTCCTCCCTCTCTGCTGTGTCTCCATCTGTTTCCCCAGAGCGAGCCCTCCTCCTCCTCCTCCTCCTCCTCCTCCTCCTCGGAACAGCATGGAGCTGGAACCAACCACGTCCACGAGTCACGTCGCATCGCAGGAGGAAGAAAAAAGAAGGGGACAAAAGTTAGAAGTGGAGTGATGATTGATGGATTTACATCACAGTTATGAGACGTCAGGCGCTGCTGATCCAATCTCAAGACTCTCGGGCTTTAAGGTGGAAATGTTTCTTCCAAGAAAATCCACACAAACTGAGGCGGAGACATTCATACAGTCTGTGAGGACGCTAACCTGAACCATCGCGGCTAAAGGGCCGATGCTAATCCTAACGCTAATTCTGCCTTTTTTTATTTTATTGATCAATAATTTATTGTTTTTCAGCAAGAAACTACATCACAGATGAGTTCATCAAATTGTCATAGAGTGGTCAAATAAAAACATCTGCAATCAAAGAGAAAACTAAAATGAAACCAACTGATGGTCACCATCCCAAACCCCCCCCCCACACACACACACACACACACACACACACACACACACACACACACACACACACACACACACACACACACACACACAATTAAAGGAGTATTAGGTTATGTAGATATTGAAAATGAATCATGCATTTGACAGGAAATGATCACAAACTGTCTGCTAGTAACAGACAGATTAATATGACGTCTCCTCTCCGGCTATTTTTCAAACTCGACTTATAAGTGACTCATGTTGCAAAATGATGGAATGTTAAGTGACTCTTTTTCAAACGCACAGTACAATATTTTCTCTTCAACGTGAGAACCCCCCAAAAAACTACTTTTAAATACCTTGCGATTGAATAAACAACAGTCAAAGTCAGTTCTGAAAAACTTTGGCGTCATCTGCCAACTGTTAAAACGCTCAAAACTTTGTGTTAACAAAGCAAAAAACAACATCACCATCACTATTCTTATATATAAGATATCTGGCCAGAAAAGAAGAAGAAGCAAGAATCCATCCACAGTAATGAGCAAAGACACTGTCGCAATCTGTCAAGGAGGGAGGAGTCACCAACCCGGAAGAGCAGAACCAAACAAATCCGCAGAACTTTCCAGAGTCCAGGAATAACAACAGACAACATGTCTGTTTTTAACAGAAGAGGAAGAAAGGAACGAACCTCGAGGTGTGAAGAGAGGGAACACCCGAGGTCTGATTCACTGATGACGCGCAGGTGAGTCCGAAAACTGGCGGGGAAAAAAACCCACAAACAGGAAGTGAAAGGGACAATTTACGACCGGTCGTTTCAAAGTAAAACAGGAAACGCAGAAACCAATGAAGGTAAAAAAAAATAAAAGAAGAGATGGAGGACCTACAACAGCGAAAAGAGCTAGCAACGTGATTGGTTGAACGGTTTGTTCGTGTTTCCGTTTCTTCCGACAGCGGCAGGTATTAAAGTTTTTGAAAGCAACTTATTCTTCATTTTAATAGGTTGTAAAAAAACATTTTCCCAAGTTAAATTAAACGTAGCGTTAAAAAGTGTAAAATCATGGAAAATAGATGAATTAATTTTTTACGTGGATTGTCCGCCATCTTTTGAATTCCTGGAGGAACAGACGTGACAATATCTGTGCTAGCTTTGAACCAATGAACGACCTCATTGTCTCAGACGCACCTCCTCAAAAGTGAAGACAAAACATGAGGACCGCCCCCTGGTGGCTGCTGGGGACATGGACTTTTTTATTTTATTCTACTTTTTATTTTTGACACTTTGTTGTACATGCAACAACAAAAAGATATAGTGACCAGGGGTGTTTGTTACATTAGAAAACATATATTTTGAGAAACACACGTTTAAGATTTTAATTTGCCTCTTTGTAATCACATTTATTTAATGTTTTCATGCATTGTTCCACATCTTTCTGGAACAAATTGTAATCAGGTTTTTTATTACTAAATTTACATTTGTGAATAAAAAAAAAATTTGCTAAAATACTTACTGAATTTATTACCACAAAATATTTGTCTTCCTTTCTTTGGTTTCTGAAAAACAAAAACAAAAAACACAGCGCTCCATGATCCCGACCGTGCAGACTCTGGCTCCGAATGACCGGCACAAGATGGCGGCGCCCGTAACCGGGATATATTCAGGTTTCGTGGCGTCGTCCATCCCCACTGAGTATTCACTGGACGTATGAGATGGGACTCACTCCAGCTGCTACGACCTGATCCAGTGCAATATTATAACCTTGTACATTGTATATTGACGTTATGTATCACAGCCTTAGGGGGAAGGAAAACAACCATATAAAGCAGGTTACAAAGGAATATTGATTCAGTTGATGTCATCGACCAACGTCATATATAGTAAATAACATGACCATGTACATTAAATATAAAGAGGCACAGGACAAAGTTTACTTCACCATTTATTGTCTATAGTTACATGCATACTTTTTGCTTACAGTTGGTTTTTATTGTGCAATACACAGTTTTGTTTTTGTTCCATTGTCTACGTTATATTACTCCAAAGGTATTTTGTACTTTACAGGCTGCCTTATACCAAAAGTCTATACAACATGATTCATTTCCTCACATGATTCAAAACACAGAACGCCGTTTGTTTGTTTTTCTTCACAAGCCAGTCGCCATAGATACGTAACGTACGGTTGTTTTTGATCATCTCTGCCTTTGGTGCTTTCCGAGTTTTCTACTTTCAAAAACATTAAATTAAGTTTTTTTCGCGCTGCATTTCGTCTCCGTCACTCGGTTGATAGTGGGTTTTATCAGCCGAGTGTCGCAGTCGCAGCTTTACATTCTCGGACGCTGAAAGGCCTTGGGAGTGCTCGCATCCATAAACGCCACCGAGTTTCTAGCTCTGGCTCCTGCGTCAACGACAACGAAACCACCACGTAGACAATCGTATCTGGGCTGTGGTTTTCTAGTTCCTAGTTCCATTTGATGCCTCGCACTTCACAGTTCTTTAGCTGAAATTCATCCCAGGTCTCGAACAAAAATCCACATTTAAACTAACCCTTTTCATATGTGCTTTTTTTTCCCAAATTCAATAATCATGTCCGTCATGTCCATAAATACAGGTTGGCACAGTTCCTAAAAAAAAACCTTTCAACCAAACAAATCAGCCTGAACCAACAACTCACGTACACACCAACACTTAATCCATCTGTAATCAATAATCAATAACAGAGTGCAGCTGATGAGAGAGACGTTTCTCATCGTGTGGTATTTACATACGATAACAAAAGAACTACTTTTAAGCCCTAAAGTCTTTTTTTTCTCCATTTCTTGTAATAAACAAAAAAATGTTAGAACGACAACTATGCGCTCGGAACAGTGTCGGATACTCGACACACGTCTGCTCCGTTTTTATTATTAGAATTCATTTTATTATTATAGTTTCATCTAGGAGGTTGATCATTATTAGAATATCCATTAACCAGGAATCCAGCTAAAAATTATTTCTTGTGATTAGACAATTTACAACGGAAGAAAAAAAAAAAGGCTAATTCGTAAATTACAGCAGAAGTTTATTTAATTTAAATTTTTATTGCACAACTACTACTGTAGTTTTTTAGTTCGTTATTGTTATGGCAGAATCTGTTTCCACTCCTACTTTATTTTATTATCACATTTTCCCCTGTGCTGCTACACTTTGTGCTGCTGCATCGTTTCTGAATTTCCCCTGCGGAGGATCAATAAAGGTAAATCTCATCTCACCAGTTTAGATTATAGGTTACCAGGTAGTTTTGTGTATAGATGAGTGTGATTATCAGACACTGTTCAAAGTGCAAGCTTTTGCTCCAGTAAAAAGACGAATGTACAAATAAAAACCACGAGCAAAGTCCTTGAAAAAAGAAACGCATCAGTGAACATCTTTTATATTGAAAAACAAATACGCGTCTCACTTTTAAAATGCGGTGCAATGAATAACACTACACTTCCCATAATGCTCTGCTTTCGACGTAGCTGCACTAAAAGACAAACGAGCAGCAGTCTCTTCGTGTTGCTCTCAGTGGAAAGCTGAACTGAACTGAGACTTTGACTCGAGATGTGGAAAAAAAGTTGCGCTGATCCTTTTTTACTCGTGGCCTGGACAGTAGAAAAACTAAATCAAAGTGAACAACTCACCGCAGCACGTTAGAAAAAGAAAAAAGCACATTATATAAAAACACCACAGTCCAATCGGCTCATTCTGAGCTTCAGCCAAAACCTAAACTGAAAAGAGATATTAATAATAATCATATACTGTATATTACTGTTGCAAGTCTCTTACACTTATGTATTTATAGTCCGGGGGGCTGCGTTCACAGAGTAAATAAGAGTCATGTGACCTAAGTGCGGCTCCGCCGGTGGTGAAGTGTGGAAGCGTTTATATATACGAGAGCAAAACCACAGCACACAGTCACTGTTCGGTTTATGAAGAACTACAAAAGCAGAAAAAAAAAATCTGATAAAAATATAAGTCATGGCGTGAGCTCGATGCTGTGATATATGGAGGCCAACGAGGTGCTGGTGGCGCTTGTTTTCCCCACACCAGCCTAATCCTGGCGGGCGGCGTCTTTCATCACAGTTTTATTATACTACTGTACGACGACGACTGTATTTCTTAATGTTGAAGAAACACACAGACTTTGTGGGAGTTTGGTTTTTCTCGTCACTTTGACGTCAGCTGACGTCAGCTCACGGGACAGTTTTTTATTTTTAATGCTGCATTGTCAAACACGACGGATTTTGATTTAAAAGTTCTAAAATCAAAATCTCTCATTTAAAAAGTAAAATATAAGCATTTTAAATGCTTCTTATAATCGACAGTGTGATTTGTCCGAAAGAAAAAAAAAAAGATGAATTGAAATGTTAAATTCATTACTCAACAAAGACATGGACTATAAAAACAATGAGATTGGAATTCTCTATGAGCCCATAATCGATTAATACGTCTCTAATTAACTGCCTCGTAATTTTGATAGTTTGTTCATAAGTTATAGCTCATAATCACTGGAGAAAAACTTTGATATTGTACTGATCATATAAAAGTTTTTGAGCAATTGTCTGAAAACAGGCATATGTGTCTGTGGTTTTAAATTCATTTCTTAAAACAAATGTTGAAAATGTTAAATCTGGAGTGACGCTCAAAGACGTTTGGAGACTAATTTTGATTAATCCTCCAGTTGCTCCATCTTCTGTCTCCATAACAACCGTCTCTGCGTTGGTCTGCGGAGATGTTAACATGCATCATGTTGCTTAGAGTGACCAAACTCCCAGAAGTCTGCTGTCCTCTCTCGCAGAGTGTGCGCTTGTTTTAAACACAGGCGCGACCTGTTATTATTCTCTGATAAATTATTATAATTTTTCCCTGATCATCCATAAATTCTTTCTCAACATTTGGCAGATAAGTTAAGATTGCACTACGATTAAGTTTTTGTTGTGCTATACCATGTGTTCTGTAAACACCCCCCCCCCCCTTGTGTACCATCACTTTAAGAGCCTGGAATAATAATATTGCTAATAATCATAACTCGAGTTTCGAGGGAGTAGTCTGAGCGTTTGTTTTTCACAGCTGAGTGTTCGTGGTGAGAGATGAGTGGAGGGGGGCGGGATGTGTGTGTGTGTGTGTGTGTTTGTTTACTGCGCCAGGTGGTTACACACACACACAAACCTCTTCGGTTCAAGAATAGGCGTCGTCAGGGGCAACCGATAAAGCGGGAATCACCAGCCTGTTGCAGCTGAAGAGCTTCATGTTCCAAGAGGCAGCAACAGGCGATGTCAACGTGTGTATGACTGGATTTCATTTATCTTCTTATGTTTAGATGTTTATGATTCATCACCACCTCCGAGCTCCCGCCTCCATCTCACTTCGTCTTCTTCTTTACGTTTTTTTTTTAGTCAGACCACTCATTCTCATCGAGCTCGGAGTCGTCGTCGGACTCGCTGTACTCCACCGCGATGCGGCGAGATAAGATGGTGGCCACATCGTTGCCCACGGGCTCCCTCTTCGCCTCCTGCTCCCGCTGCTCTTGCACCTTCCTCAGCTGGATACCTGGAGGGGGGGGAGAGGAAGAGAGGTGGGAGGAGAGGAGAGGGGGAGAGGGGAGGAGGAGATGAGGGAGGAGAGGAGATGAGGAGAGGTGGGAGGAGAGGGGAGGAGGAGATGAGGGAGGAGAGGAGATGAGGAGAGGTGGGAGGAGAGGAGATGAGGAGAGGGGAGGAGGAGATGAGGGAGGAGAGGAGATGAGGAGAGGTGGGAGGAGAGGAGATGAGGAGAGGGGAGGAGGAGATGAGGGAGGAGAGGAGATGAGGAGAGGTGGGAGGAGAGGAGGAGAGGTGGGAGGAGAGGAGATGAGGAGAGGGGAGGAGGAGAGGAGATGAGGGAGGAGAGGAGATGAGGAGAGGTGGGAGGAGAGGGGAGGAGGAGATGAGGGAGGAGAGGAGATGAGGAGAGGTGGGAGGAGAGGAGATGAGGAGAGGGGAGGAGGAGATGAGGGAGGAGAGGAGATGAGGAGAGGTGGGAGGAGAGGAGATGAGGAGAGGGGAGGAGGAGATGAGGGAGGAGAGGAGATGAGGAGAGGTGGGAGGAGAGGAGATGAGGAGAGGTGGGAGGAGAGGAGAGGAGAGGAGATGAGGAGAGGTGGGAGGAGAGGAGAGGAGAGGAGGAGAGGGGAGGAGGAGATGAGGGAGGAGAGGAGATGAGGAGAGGTGGGAGGAGAGGAGATGAGGGAGGAGAGGAGATGAGGAGAGGTGGGAGGAGAGGAGAGGAGAGGAGGAGAGGGGAGGAGGAGATGAGGGAGGAGAGGAGATGAGGAGAGGTGGGAGGAGAGGAGATGAGGAGAGGGGAGGAGGAGAGGAGATGAGGAGAGGTGGGAGGAGAGGAGAGGAGGAGAGGGGAGGAGGAGATGAGGGAGGAGAGGAGATGAGGAGAGGTGGGAGGAGAGGAGGAGAGGTGGGAGGAGAGGAGATGAGGAGAGGGGAGGAGGAGAGGAGATGAGGAGAGGTGGGAGGAGAGGAGAGGAGGAGAGGGGAGGAGGAGATGAGGGAGGAGAGGAGATGAGGAGAGGGGAGGAGGAGAGGAGATGAGGAGAGGTGGGAGGAGAGGAGAGGAGGAGAGGGGAGGAGGAGATGAGGGAGGAGAGGAGAGGAGGAGAGGTGAGAGGAGAGGAGAGGAGGAGAGGAGGGTGAACAGACCAAAGTTCAGCAAGACATCACCTGTAATATTTGTTCAATGTACAGCCGTAAAAATTATCATTAAAATATTAATACACTCATTAATATGCCATTTCCTGTGAATTTTTAAAATGAATTTTACCGGATTCTTTTCTAGCTAAATTCACAGCGAAAGCAAAACTATCTCTAACAAAATATTTGAACTCGAGCGAAAGCGTTGAGATCCTCCCGACGTCACTGACGTCAGCGTCCGACAGGGAACACATGTTGGTCAGGTCTTGATGGGTTGATAGAAATATTTATTACTCTATGTACATATAAAAGTAGCAAAAACAGCATTTATAACTGTAGATAAACAGACACTTACCCCTACGTATGGCGGCCAGCAGGTCGGAGCGGGCGTCGCTCATCGGGATCATCCCCAGCATGGGGGCGGATTTCCTCGACTGGGGCGCCACGTCCCCGGCTGTCTGGCCCACGGCGGTGGCGTGGGGCGGGGAGGGGTAGTGGCCGGCTGGGGCGCCAGGGGGCGGGGGCGGAGGGGCGGCGGGGGGGATGCCCGAGGGCGGGTGGGAGGGGGATGGCACGTAGTTGGCCGGGGGAGGAGGAGGGGAGGGGGAGTAGGGGCGGGAGAGGGCGGCGGAGGTGGGTGGAACGGCAGAGGCCGTGGCGACGGAGGGCGGGACTGTGGTGGAGTCGAAGGCCGTCTGGGCAGAGGGGATGGTGGGAGGTGGGGGGGGAGGGGCAGGGGGGATGTAGTACTCTGGGATGGTGGAGGGCGGAACACTGAGGAGGGGGAGGGGACGGGAGAGAGGAAAACCTGAGGTTATTGATCATAAACATACAGTAACTGTCCACAAAAGTTCATCGCCACCAAACAAATGAAAAGTCGGATGAACATTTATTCGTCTACATTTGTGAACGTACCCGTGTCCAGCCCGGTAATCCTTGACCGACTGCTGCCTCGGCCCGTTGACCGTCGGATCTCCGCCAGCCGGGAGCCCTTGTCCAGAGGGGGTCCTGCCCAGGGAGGCCACGTGCCTCCCCCCCGCCGCCGCCACCGCTGCCGGCCCTGGGGGCTGGTTGGTCGGCCTGAGAACCCGGTCCAGTGACTGGGTCTGGGCGGCGGCGCTGAGGTGATCCCTGGCGTGGAGGTCGGCGGGGTGGGCGGCGCCGGGGGCCTGGCCGGAGGGGTGGTTGGGGCTCGCTGGGTACGAGTCAGACGCCATTGATCTGTGGGAGGAGATTGTATAGCAGTATAATATGTTTTATCACGTTTGCTTTATTAATTTCCTTATTTTTTAATAAATCTCTCCCAATCATAAAATCTTATATTCCACATGTTCCCCTCGTCTACATTTGAAATTAATTGCACTGACCAAATACGACTTATTCATATTTTCCACTGGATTTACTCGAGCTGTTGAATTTTATGATCTAATCCATAATACATGTGTAATCCTTGTGCTGTAACCCACCTCCTCCACAAGAGGGCAGCACAGAGCTGAAAACACTGCAGTAAAATTTTACCTGAACATTATAAACTGTTAACTACTGTTTAATACTGTGGAAAAAAACCGAGATGATATAAATATTCTTTTCTTATATCGCACCAATTATTGAAAGACTAAACAAACACAAAAATTATAAAAATGTGACACGTCAATTTGTGTCTCTGCATTTATTCCCAGTCAAACGCTCATAGAGCAAATATTATAATCCCTGCTCCCTGAGATTTACCCAACATCGTGTGTGTGTGTGTGTGTGTGTGTGTGTGTGTGTACCTGCTGTCAGGGGACAGCGAGCCCTCGGAGGACATGCCGTGGTACGGCGAGGGCGTGAGCCTGGCGTCGGGTCTGAACTCCTTGTCGTAGGCCAGGACGTTCCACTCCTGTCGCCGGTTACGAGCCTTGCGCACCTTCGCCGACAGAAAGAAACATAGGCATCCTGTCGTTAAAACCTAAAAGATGAATATGAATGATGGTGTTTGTACTGTACGCCTGGTGAGCGAGTGTCTACCTTCTTCACCTCCCTGCCCGGGTCCTCGACCTGCCGCTGCTGCTCCTGCGACACCAACACACACAGAAGAGAGGAGGAGACGAAAACTCAGCCATCGATTATTGATTATGGTGCGGAGGGAAAATTAAAAAAAATAATGCAGGACCGCCCCCCCCCCCCCCACACACACACGTGTCTTCTCACCACCAACACACTAGAAGACGATGGACGAGGAAGCCAGAACAGAACAAACCAAACAGTGGTGTATGTGTGTGTGTGTGTGAGACCTGTGACCTTGTGTTTCCCCTCTGCACTACGTGAGTGTCTTACCTGCGTCAGTACTTCCTCTACAGTAGGTGAGTGAGTGGTGTGTGTGTGTGTGTGTGTGTGTGTGTGCAGGGGGTTAGAGTGTGTGTGCGTGTGTGTGTGTGTGCAGGGGGTTAGAGTGTGTGTGTGTGTGTGAGTGTGTGTGTGTGTGGGGGGGGGGGGGGGCAGGTTAGGGGGGCGGGGTTGTCTTACAGAGATGGACAGGGGGCTCCTGGGTGGGGCCTGTCTGGAGTGGGGCCTGTCGGGGTGGGCCGGACAGCCCTACAGAGACATGGGAGAGAAACAAGCTGCTGCGTTAGACTGAGCCGAAGAGGAGGAGGAGGAGGAGGAAGGTGTGTGGAGGAACAGGTAGAGGAGGATCATACGTCCTCTGGGGAATATTATTTCTATGTAAATGGGATATTTTTTTCAATTTCCAGGTTGAAGGAGCAGGGAACAGGAAAACGTGAGCAGCATCAAATAGAACATTCTCACACACACACACACACACACACACACACACACACACACACACACACACACACACACACACACACACACACACACACACACACACACACACACACACACACACACACACACACACACACACACACACACACACACACACACACACACACACACACACACACAAAAACGAGAGCCCATGGAGGAAAGTGAATCTGAATCTATGAGATATAAAATTCTCGACGTCAGTTTTTTTTCAGCTCGTTTGATTAACCTGATTAACGCTCGACATATTAATAATTAAAAGTCTGAGGATGGTGAAGCTGCGCAGCTGCTGCTGCTGCATCAATAAGCAGTTACACAACAAAGAAAAAGCTAAATGTACAGTCATAGAAAAGCATTAAATCAAATAACAGCACAACAACTAGGCAGGAGAAAAAAAATACATTAGCAAATTAAAGCAGGAGATGAATTTTCTTCTTACACACATCCAATACACAGCAAAGACACAATGGCGCACAAAGACTTGTACATACTGTATTAACTGTATATTCACACACACACCTTCTGCCGTCGCTTCTCCTTGCGTTTGTCCTCGGTGGCCTGCAGCATCTTCTCCTTCCACAGGTTGAAGAAGTACGACGGGTCCGTGTAGAACTTGAGGGCGTCCTTCTTGTCATCTCTGACGGCGGGATGGAGATTAAAAACAATCACAAAGTTATTCATAACTATATCAGAGTCTAAAATTAAGTCCAGCAGTATTTGTCTATCAACCGAAGACACCTGGCACAATCAGGCTGAGGTTCTGACCTGTAGGGGCTGAGTTACAGATCTGTAGGGGCTGACTCACTGACCTGTAGGGGCTGAGTTACAGACCTGTAGGGGCTGACTCACTGACCTGTAGGGGCTGAGTTACAGACCTGTAGGGGCTGACTCACTGACCTGTAGGGGCTGAGTTACAGAGCTGTAGGGGCTGAGTTACAGATCTGTAGGGGCTGACTCACTGACCTGTAGGGGCTGAGTTACAGACCTGTAGGGGCTGACTCACTGACCTGTAGGGGCTGAGTTACAGACCTGTAGGGGCTGACTCACTGACCTGTAGGGGCTGAGTTACAGACCTGTAGGGGCTGACTCACTGACCTGTAGGGGCTGAGTTACAGATCTGTAGGGGCTGACTCACTGACCTGTAGGGGCTGAGTTACAGAGCTGTAGGGGCTGAGTTACAGACCTGTAGGGGCTGACTCACTGACCTGTAGTGGCTGAGTTACAGACCTGTAGGGGCTGACTCACTGACCTGTAGGGGCTGAGTTACAGAGCTGTAGGGGCTGAGTTACAGACCTACAGGGGCTGAGATACTTGACCTGTAGGGGCTGAGGTACTGACCTGTAGGGGCTGAGGTACTTGAACTGTAGGGGCTAACTCACTGACTTGTAGGGGCTGGGCTACTGACCTGTAGGGGCTGAGGATGTTCAGCGGAGGAGGTTTGTCACAGCGATGGTACATCTCCACCACCGGGTTGGGGACAGAAGTCCGCGACACGACCTGCTGGTCCTGGATGGTGCTGCTCTTGAAGGCCTTCCTCATGTTGATGTCCTGCAGGGAGACTGAGGCGGAGGAGGGAGGAAGAGAAGTTAATAAAGGGGAATTTCTGGACAATGCACTTCTGGAACACTTTGAAATATATCTTATTAATATCAAATATGATTTGAGTCTTTCTGTAACAACAGTATGGATAATGAGACAATTACATTTGTCAGAAGATGGATTGTCATTGGATTTTCTTTTTGATTTCCAGAGGAATATATCAAATATTAAATCATAATTCGCAAGTCTTCAATTCGATGAAAACAAACTGAATGATTAATTCTGTCAACAGAGGTTTTTCTACATTACCTATTCCCACCACAACTGACAAAAGAATAATCAGAAGTAGTATGTGAGTAGAAGCTAGTTAATTTATTGAACATTGTCAATGTCACTCTTGTTTGTGTGGTTTTGACCCAGGGATTTATGGCTTTATGGATTTTGTTGAAGGGCATCCTGGGAATGTAGGAAACTGAAGTACAGGAGATGAAATACAAACTATAATGGCAATAATAATAAAGGCCTCTACATACATTACTAGCAGAGCATAAATATGTAATTAGTGAGAAAAATTACAAATTATAAAGCAGTAAACAAATATATTTAGAATATCTAAAAAAAAAATATATATATATATATATATGAAAAGGCACGGAGAAGTCCCCGGAAAATTTACGAAGCAACATTTGCGTTCTCGCAATCTGATGTTGATTTTTGGAATCATTCAGGAGACAACAAGAGGCGATAAGTGGGACAGTGCAAGCTCATGTACAGAATACAGAACAGAGACAGGTTCAATACTGTACACACACACACACACACACACACACACACACACACACACACACACACACACACACACACACACACACACACACACACACACACACACACACACACACACACACACACACACACACACACACACACACACACACACTGGGTAATAGGACAGCAGGGACAGATTAGTCTTAGAGCTTGTTGTATCGGCTTCACACACATCAAAGACACACACACAGCAGCTGTAAGGGAGGTCTGTGCGCTTACCCTGTGTGTGTGTGTGTGTGTGTGTGTGTGTGTGTGTGTGTGTTTGTAAGGAAGCAATACAGAGCTTGCGTGTCTGTGTGTGTGTTTGTTGATGGTTCTCATAAAGTCTCGTTGAGTGTTCTGCAGACTGTGTGATCATATGATTTGTACACATTAAACAGGAGCCAGAGTGTGTGTATGTGTGTGTGAATGTGTGTGTCAGACACAGACAGAAAGAGAGTGAGAGACGGAGAAAATACGACATGTATATGTGTCAATCCTTAAACCCCAGAAGAGATTTTAACAAGACTGTAATGCTATCCAGGATCTACCAGATGGCTACACACACACACACACACACACACACACACACACACACACACACACACACACACACACACACACACACACACACACACACACACACACACACACACACACACACACACACACACACACACACACACACACACACACACACACACACACACATCTCTGACTGTCACACTAACGAGGTTAAACCATGTCAGTGTGACAGTGTGACATATGCTCTGACCGATTATGTGCTGACCGCCTGTATCTTACACTTGTGTGTTTGTGTGCGTGTGCAAACAAGTTATCAATAGTATTACAGATTTAACCTCTGACTGTAACTGAAGAACTATTGCCTCTTTGATCTCTATCTGTGTGTGTGTGTGTGTGTGTGTGTGTGTGTGTGTGTGTGTGTGTGCGTGTGTGAGCATGTGTGTGTGCGCGAGCGTGTTTAATCATTCCTTCCTAAACTTCCGTCCCGGCGGCCAAATGAATAATCCACAAAACTAGCAGCTAATGCAACTTTCATTCAGACACATCTTCAAAGAGACCTCTCTCGCACACGCACGCGCACACGCGCGCACACACACACACACACACACACACACACACACACACACACACACACACACACACACACACACACACACACACACACACACACACACACACACACACACACACACACACACACACACACACACACACACACACACACACACACACACACACCACACGTCGATTGCTGCTAACAACCAGATTAACGTAGTAAACCGTCCGATCAAGGGACTGACGTGGTTTACTGAGGCCCGACTCTCACAACAACACCAGATTAATAGTGAATTTTAATAATCAGTTTAATGTCTGGAAGGCTCATGTGCAGCATCTGGCCAGAAAAGAAGAATCTTGTTAATGAAGTAAAAGTAAGTTTATTAAACAGATGAATACGTAAAAAGTAGAAACAAATGAAGAACAGACGAGTGGTGAGTGGGCGGAGGGAGGGAGGGAGATGGACAGAGCAGGAGGAGGAGAGGAAGAGGAGGATGAAGAGGAGGATAAACTCTCTTTCAGAGGCCAGTGTGCTGCAGAATGACGAGGCAGTATCGGTGAAGAGAGAGGGAGAGAAGGAAAAGGATAGAGAGAATGGAGGAAAAGAAACGGAAGTGGGAGGCAAAGAGAGGAGGAGAGGGAGAGAGTGAAAGGGGGAGGCATGGTGAAAAGGAAATGGAAGGAGGAGAGAGAGAGACGGAGGTAGAGAAAAGGGGAGGAAACAAAAGGGGAAAAAGGAGAGAGGGAGAAAAAGAAGAAGACGCGAGAAATAAAAGAGAGAAGAACAAGAGAGGTTGGGGATGGAGGGAAGTGAGAATAGGAGAGAGAGAGTGTGTGAGAGGAGAGAATGTAAAAAGAGAGAAGGATGGAGAGAGACGAGGAGACGAGGAAGGGATCGATCAGTGTGAGAGTAAAGTATGGGACATGAACACACGTCACGTGACCGTTCACAGGCATAAACAGGAAGTAGATTGTCTCCCAGCTGATTGCTTAGCTACAGAAAAAATGGTGAAACTTAAGAGCAGGAATTTTCTTCTGTTGGAGCGACGACGCAAAGTAAATTTTCCGGACATTTTCCAGAGTCAGACGCGTTCCCACCAACAGGAAAATCTCAGGCATCAGCACAAAGGTCATTTGAATATGATGATGATGATGACGATGATGATGACTGTACCTTCCTCCACCGTGGAGTCGAGCTGCGTGACTTTCACAGCCAGCTGGTCCACTCGCTCCTGCAGGCTGCTCATCCTCAGGTAGAAGCTGTTGGCCTCGTTAAACAGTTCTCCAAAGATGTCCTCTGCATGGCGACCTGCACACACACACACACACACACCCTTAGGTTTGATACTGTGACAGTAAGAGATTCACACTCTGTCGTTCACCAGCTGAGCGTTTAATATTCACAGAGGAGAATCAGCAGCAGGAAGTCAAAGTCCCCACTTCATTTGGAAAAAGGGAGATCATACAGAGATGATGATGATGATATATGCCCACAGTCTGACAGATTAATTAGTTGGCCGATAGAAACCTTTGCCAGACACACCGATCGGTATCAGCGTTTGTTTGCCGATATGAAAACTTTCACTTTACAGAATAAACAATAGGGAAAAAAGATGTGCATTCACGCTTATGATGAAAAAAACGTTAATTTTCTCAATTCACGTTCTACATATTTTTTGTTTTTCTTTTTCTTTATAGTTATATATAATAAAATATGTGGTTAAACTGACCTTGACCTTGGTAACATGTGTATGTTTTCTTTGTGTGTGTTTTTTATCGGTGTAGATGAACATGTGATGGATGAATGTATTTGTCGTGATGTGCAAAGGCAAATTTTTTCCCCACTTGGAAAATAAAGTCTATCTTGTCTTATCTGTAATAACTTAACCTATACTCTTGTTTTTCATATTTAAAAGTATTTACCAGGATGCAGAAATGCAGCGTTCCTCAACAACACTCGACTGAATCACAAACCTCTGCCACAGCGTCTTCGTCTCGCTCCGTCTCCGCCCACGCGATGATGACAGACGGAGCAGAGGCAGATCACTCACTCACAACGAGCTGTCGCTGAATTCAATTTAGTCTCCCGACAGTTAGTCAAATTCAAACTGCCCTTTTCTTTCTCTCTCCACATTCCCAACTGAACCGTCTCTTTCCCGGTGTCGGGGCCGAAAGGGAGACAGTATCTGCATCACACGTATGAATCAACTGAGCAAGTTTTCCCATGAGCCGTGTGAGGCGGAAGAGGTAAAGTGAAAATGCAAAGATCTGGGACTCTGCTGCACGGCAGAGCGATGACTCACCAGGTTGTGTTTCTGCTGCTGCAGCCCAGTTATAAAAATGAAACACGGCGAGCGCTTCGTCTTCATGTGCGTTATCGTTTCTATAAAAGTTCACCTTGGATTCTTTTACAGGCTCCATCGAGACGCCTCACAGTCGACACGGCCACACTTAACTCCGACTCCTTCTTCTTCGGCTGAAATGCATCTGATCAGGACGTGCCGACGAGGCCTTTTTCTCGTCCCGAGTGATGTGTTTACACAAACTATCTCTGTCAGAATTCACTACTTTCGGGTGCGGTTGCACTTAAAAGTGCTCAGGATGACAGACTGACATCTCACAGCCAGCTGTGACGTTCTAAAGTCCAAAGATAAACTTTTCCCTTTTAAAAAAAACGTTTCCTCAGACTGCGACGCCTGTTTGTACTCACTCAGGCTGCCCAGCTGTTTGATGATGGCGGCCAGGGTGCTGTTAGTGACACACTCCAGCTCGCTGGTCACCCCGTCCGGCAGCGCCCCGCGGCACAGGTGCCGGGGCTCGATGTTCCTCTTCACCAACGGCATGCTGCTCTACTGCTCTGAGGGAAACACACACACACACAGACAGGAAAAAACAGAGAGGATTTCGTTAGGACGCCGCCGAAAAAATAAGCAACATTCCGAGACGGATAGGAACAGAAGAGCAGAGGCGGAACAACGGAGGAGATGGTGTTGAGCGGAGTCGTCTATCCGCTGTGGGACACAGGCGGCTCATCGTCACGCTGCCTGATGTCGATGTGGCCGCGACGAGCCAAGAACATAATGAGCCGGAAAGACGTTTAAATGATGCTAATGAGCCGCAACTGTAGAGAGAGAACGAGGGAAGAGGAGAGAGAGATGGAGGGGTGAAAGGAAAAAGGGCAGAAGATGAGAGGATGAGAGAGAGAAAACCAGACCGGGTCCAAATCTAGTAAATGACTGGAACATTTGTTGTTGTGCAAAACTGTCTACAATATGCATATTTGACATGAGCATATCGTTTCAGCCCTTTATCCGTTTGCTTCCCTTTGCTCACATACATATATATGTATATATATATATTGAAGCACATGATCACGTCAGACAGAAAGAGAACGTGAGCAACGGAAGTTCGTTATTTTTGAGAGCCATGATCATGTGTCGGTTTTAAAATATTGTATTTTTGAATTCTTGGTGCGTGTGCACGTAAACTAGTGTGGAAGGTGAAGGTGTGTGTGTGTGTGTGTGTTCGGTACGTGTGCGTGTGTGTGTTTGTGTGTGTGTGTGTGTGTGTGTGTGTGTGTGTGTCTCACAGGTCAATACCATTGTTACACACTCTCCCACATCTAATGTCATCACTGGAACAATTACTATAGCATTTCCAGTGATGACAAGTATTAAGCCGAGTCGAACACAAACACAGCAACTCACTCACTCAACGTGTGTGTGTGTGTGTGCGTGTGTGTGTTCACGTGAACCACACACACGTCAGCTGTGATAAAAAGAGACGACAGTAGTTTGTCCTCTTTACGTCTCTCTCTCCCTCTCTCTCTCCTGCTCGTCCTCCCTCTAATCGCTTCTGACGTTCAATTACACAAACCACCTCCGACTGTGGAGGCTCGTCTGAGGAGTGTGACCGAGCTTCCCCGCGTGTGTCTCAGTGTGTGTGAGTCAATGTCGACCCCCTCCCGCAGCTGTTGTAAATAATCCAACACCGTGGCTGTTTAATAAAACATACACGCTGCTCCTCGTCCTCCGCCGTGGCTCTTCATCTCTGATTTGTCTACTACTTTCTCTTTCCCATCACCTTCCCTCCGTCTCATGAATAAATCAGCGAGGCTGAATGTCTCGTCCTCCGACTCCCCCGGTGCCCATCACAGAGACGGTATTCCCCATCTCTGCGCTGATCTCTGTGTGTGTGTGTCGGTGAGTGTGTGTGCTCAGTGCAGGAGGAGGGACCAGGGGGACTGAGAGCGACGCTGCTGAGATCTAGGTTCACGATGTAGGTTTACACGCATGACGTGGATCTCACACACACACACACACACACACACACACACACACACACACACACACACACACACACACACACACACACACACACACACACACACACACACACACACACACACACACACACACACACACACACACACACACACACACACACACACACACCAGGGCCAACGGCACAACCAACAAATATTTCATCTCCAGACCTCTGGTTCACGTCTCCGTCCGTCCGTCCTCCTTTAAATACAGAAATCCAGGTCAGACAGTGTCACAGTGTGTGTGATAACCTGTGTTGTCACTATGTATGTGGATGTATAGCGTTGCGTTATAGTATCTGCTCGTTCTCTGTCGGACGCTGGCGTCGGGAGGATCTAACAAACGCTACTTGGCTTTTGCGACATCGCGCCACGTGATTATTTGGGCGAATCGATCGCTTCTGAAAACTAAATGATAAAACACTTTAAGCAAAAAACTATCAAACCTGATAGTCATTTTAATTCATTACTCTGTCATTAGTCTGTCTGATCTGACCAACAACAATAAGTAACCTCAATAAGGAAAACTTGACCGTCAATATGATGTTTTCAAGCCCCACTTCGTGAGGATTATACTATTCAAAGCATTCGGAGACTGTATGAGGCCACGGAAGGAGGGACAAAATGAACAAGACGCCGAGGAGGAAGAGGGAAGCGGGGCTCCGAAAGTGTGCCGCGGAGTTATGGGAACGTCGTCATGGCAACGCGCTGAGGAATCCGCTCCGCCGGCTCGAAAGTGGAACTCGTCGCGCCTCCGAAAATAGTGTGAGAGAGACGGAGAGAGGGAGGAGGAGAGAAAGGATGGAACCTGGAATGTAGAAACTTTGAATTCTAAGCAGGTTTGCTGAGGATTTGTCGCCGTCTGACACCTGCGCTCAGAGAAAATCTCTGGGGAGTTCAGTGCTTCACTGAAATAGAAGCACAGGATGTTGTCAGACAAGTTCGGGCAGTCAGAACTGCAGGAAGGCCGCTTCAGATCAGAGACTCACGACAAGATGAAATAGTTGAGGGACACTGCGGAGAGCAGATGTCAACACTGTGGACAAGAGGAAGTAGAAGGAAGCGGTTTCTAAAAGAAGCTTCTTTGGGAAAACACGCTTGTTATTCCTGCTCCTGCTGAGATGATGATGGACAGATCGTTTCGAAAGAAACATAACAATTAAGATAATGCTCACGTTTGCTAATCTGTCGTCGCAGCAACCTTGCTGCCAGGCAAGGCAACTTCCATTGGTGATTTTCATGTTTTAGCTCAAACTCGAGACTACATATTCATCTAAATGTTTTTAAATGATTAAGTTAATCTTTCAAAACTAAATATCATAAGTATATATCATCTAAATTCATCAACAAGGCCCGGGGACCCCCACTGCCACCTCCCCTCCTTCCCCATGGACATTACACGTTATATTAACGTAGGCACCACACTCACATTTAACCATCTGTGACCCCGATATTTATTGTAAATTTATTATTGAATAGTGTGGATTATATTTCATTTCATCTTATGTTATTTTATTCTATGTTATTCTATATTCTTTTTCTAATTCTGTGTATATATGTTGACTGCTACATGCACCTTAATAACAGCAAAAAAAAATCCTCGTATGTAACCTGTTACCTACCTGGCAATAAAACTGATTCTGATTCTGAAATAGTGTTGTTTTTTTTTGTTGAGTTTAATACAATTTGAAGAATTCCATGGTACAATAACTTCGACACCACAAAGACACTTTGACACCACCGCAGGTCGGTTACACGTGACTCACGTGCTCGCTGTTTGACACCGTTTCAATTTACCACCTCCTTCGACCTCCTCCAACGACCCCCCTCCCCTCTGTGGGTGTAATTACAGTTGTAATCAGATCAGACGTGATCCCTCTGATCCGAGGCCGACTGCAGCCCGGTGTCTCTCCGGAGGTGAGGAGCTGTTGGACCCAAACGTCTCCCCAGAGGGAGCAAACTGACGGACTCGCTCTGGTTTTAAATACTGTGACCCACTTTTTTGGGGGGGCATATAATTACATATAAAACTAAATAATTTCTGACATGTGAACATGAATTGCTTTAGGGGCGTTTTTTTGGAGACGGAAACATGACGAGGAGCTGATTTAAATCACTGGCCTCATACAAACTAATCATTCCTGCAGGAGGTCGGCTAATGCTCTTACTGCTCGGTCTGCTCGGCCTTAGAGACTTAAGCGCGCGCACACACACGCACGCACACACACACACCTCCTGTGCCGTCTGAAAGGTTAGCGACTCACCCTGCAGCCTCCCACACTCGTCCCCGTTCTTCTGCTCCACATGAGGGTCTCGTATAATTACGGCTAATTAGTTTCATACGGTAATTAATGGAAACGACAGACCCCGATTCTTTACGATGACTTAATTAGATAATCGAATGCACGAGGGAGCGGGTTTATACATTCGCGCCAGTACTACATTTGAGCTGAGCTGGTGCTGTAAACTGTTTTCATATGAAAAGATAATGTGACGAGCTTTATGCAAGCAGATGTATATCTCAAGGGTTAAGCTGCTCATTAGCTTATAGGAGATCTGCTGCACCAAAGCTTAATCCTGCACAGTATCGCACATTAGCATGCGAGCTGCCTTAAGGCAAAGCTAGTAGCAGGTAGCTAATGGCAGGTAGCTAGTAACAGATAGCTAGTGGCAGGTAGCTAGTAACAGATAGCTAGTGGCAGGTAGCTAGTAACAGATAGCTAGTGGCAGATAGCTAGTGGCAGGTAGCTAGTAGCAGATAGCTAGTAGCAGGTAGCTACTACCAGATAGCTAGTGGCAGGTAGCTAGTAGCAGATAGCTAGTGGCAGGTAGCTAGTAGCAGATAGCTAGTAGCAGGTAGCTACTACCAGATAGCTAGTGGCAGGTAGCTAGTAGCAGATAGCTAGTGGCAGGTAGCTAGTAGCAGATAGCTAGTAGCTACTACCAGATAGCTAGTGGCAGGTAGGTAGTAGCAGATAGCTAGTGGCAGGTAGATATTAGCAGATAGCTAGTAGCTACTACCAGATAGCTAGTGGCAGGTAGCTAGTAGCAGATAGCTAGTGGCAGGTTGCTAGCAACAGATTGCTAGTGGCAGGTAGCTAGTAGATACATGCCCAATAGTTTATGGACTGTTACTCCTGTCCTGTGCTGGTTTTCAGTCCTATTTTTAATCTGATAACTTGTATTTTAAATCAGATCATCAAAATATTATTTTATTTTTCATCAAATATTATATACTGCAGAATTGAATCTAGACTTCAGGTTAAATCGCTGTAATTGGTTGCAAAGTGTCACTTGCAGAAGAAGCTACATGGAGTTTTGAATTACAAATACAAAAGATACAAAAATCAAAAACAAAACCCCCCACAAATTAAATATATTTTTTTAATATTGCTGACTAATTTTGAAATATATCCTTCCAAGAACTTCCAACCACTCGTTCCGGAAGAGTTCCCGTTACTCGGACAATCTCCAAACTTCCTGGAAACATTTCCCGAGCTCAGCAGTTTCTTTTTGCGTTGCCTATGAAATATACATGATCTTTTGTTTTTGTTGTGCGGCACAATGTACAGATAACCACCACCACTTTTACACCCATGTCAGCAGCTGTGATTGTGAGCCGAGGCCTGACTGACAGTCGGCCGTGAAAACAGGAATGTGAGGGACACGGAGCTGATGTTTTATTCCCAGTCGGGATTACTCTGCTCTGCACTTGGTCGCTCGCCAGTCGTCGGCGCACAAAAGGCGCCAGCGTCAACGAAAAGGCAGAACAAAGCAGGAAATGAAAAAGTGGGATGAGCTCTTGGCTGTGGAAAGAGTCTGAATTCAGAAAACGGCAGCTTTGTTTCGTTCGATGTCACATAAAATGGCAGAAGTCAAACTAGACGGAGGGAGATGATTTAAATTTCATCTGCACCGATTCAGGTTCATTTTGACCCCAGAACAGAACAGAACTCCGCCTCCTCCTCTCCTCCTCCATCCTAAACCCTGTTTCCTCACTCCTGCTTCTCTCTCTCTGATGTCTGTGTGTGTGTTGATGCTCTCGGGTATCTCATTGTACAAAATGATCCTAATTACAATGACAACCCCACCACCCTCCTCGCTTATCCTCCCCAAAATGACATTATGCGTAACAGAGCCAGAGAGGAGACGAGAGATTTTTTTTACGCTTCCTCTCTCTAGTTATTTTCCTTCTTGGAGAAACTGCCGCAGCCTCCGGTCGTCTTGTTGAGCTGTTGTCATGGTTTCTTGTGAGTGTCTTAATTTTTGGCTGGATAAGGAAGTGACCAGAGCAGGACTGAGAGAGACAGAGGAGTGTGTGTGTGTGTGTGTGTGTGTGTGTGTGTGTGTGTGTGTGGAAGGTGAATTAAAACTTAAGACAAAAAAGAGCCAAAGACCCCGTGACACAAACACACTCCATACTACTCCATAGTAATCACTAATAGCAGGAACCGAATGCTTAATTAATAATAAAGGGTAATGGATGCTTCTCGGGGATTTGTACACAACACTTAAATGCTGAGCTGAGGCGTCTCATCGATCCAGTTTAAACACCTCTCATTTCCCCTTTAGCCCGAATATCATGTATCATGTCAACGGAATCATTTCTTCCAAAGGTAAAACTGATGAGAATTTAGTTGAAACATACAGAAACATGTGTGTTCCTTCAGAAAGCAGCTACAGCTCGAAAAGAATCAAATCTAAATATATTTAACATCAACATGAAACTGCTCCTGAACAACTCGCGCTGTATTCCACCATCTTCTGTTCTCTGCTAATGTGGTTGGTAAACAGGTCAGCCACAGAATGTGTGTGTGTGTGTGTGTGTTTGCCCCTCCGCGACCCCGTCTCTCACAATTAAATGTGTCGGCCTCAGCGCGATTGCAACAAGTCATCCGGCAGAACCATGTGACCTGTCACACACACACACACACACACACACACACACACACACACACACACACACACACACACACACACACACACACACACACACACACACACACACACACACACACACACACACACACACACACACACACACACACACACACACACACACACACACACACACACACACAAAGCAAACTGGGTCTACTGGTGCGGGGCCACTAGGAGAGAGACGGGTCACATTAAGGCTGAGATGTGTCACTATGTCCCAGATTCCCAGGACTGAGAATTTGTCCATACGACTTCATGGTTTGAAACGAAAAAACATCTTCGTCCAGACGAAGCTCTGAATCAGAAATAATCTCACACCTGAAAATTTATACCACATGTCTATTCACGTACACTGGGCATGTGTGTACCAGTGGATTAATAACCATAGAGGATTGTGTGTGTGTGTGTGTGTGTGTGTGTGTGTGTGTTTGTGTGTGTGTGTGTTTAAGTGTGTCTCGCCTTGAGGCAGCCCGTGAGCGGGGTGCTATTGACTATTCCAAGAGTAATTCCCACTGCCTTCTAATTCCCTGTGACAGGCTCTGAGACAAACTGCAACTTGGGATTTGCAACAACCAACATGTTGTGGAAGAGAAACTTGAATCTGCTGCACAAGGATCTTCTCACGGTGCTACATGAAGGAAAACCACACACATACACACGCACGCACGCCTGCACGCACGCACACACGCACACATACACACACACACTGAAGGACGTAGACGGAGATGGACGCTCGATCAATCGCTTTGTCAATAAAGTCACCAGCGACACGCCCATGAGAAGCCCCAAACTCTGCCCATGGCAACCGTCGCCTGGTCAAGCTGCCCCATCGATCACCATAGCAACCACATCGCCGGGGTGAACCGGCCCCATTGATCGCCATGGGAACCAAGGAGCCTGGGGAAAGAAAATTGCTGAGTAAGACCGACTCCCTTGGGTGTGGCATTAAAACTGTTAGTTTGAGTAATGGATGATAAAAAAGAGAGACTTTATAGCGATTAAAGTTTCTTCTTGGCTCATCCACAAAGCAGACACGCGCGCACGCAGGCAGGCACGCACGCACGCACGCACACACGCACACACACGCACACGCACACAGTTAAAGCAGCGAGGTCAGGACAACAGGACGTGGGAGAACGATGATGAAAATTGTGGGGGGGGGGGAAACCCAACCTGGCAACGCTGCCGGCAGCAAGAGATAAAGTTCCTATCAAAAATAAATATTTCCCGTCAACAACAATAATAAAAATAATGCGGAATTGTTTGTCCCGCTGTCTGAACCCGGAGGGTGATAAAGACTTTGTGAAAACCTGCGTGTGATGCTTCTTCTCGTATCGCAACATTAACAGTAACTCCTGTAGGTAATCCCATCAAAATACATCGACAATATTATGTCATTTCTCTACTACTGCACCACTTGATAACATATCACCAAAAGCAACACGTGTTGCAGGGGTCCGAATGAATAACAACATCCAATCCCACTCCCTGTCACCTGGAAGCCTTTACAGCGACCACATCTGGTTCAAAGAGGCGGCGGAAGAACAGAAAAACGAACACGCATCTGGAAAACGTATCACGTATAACGTGTCCTCTGCCCCAGGGACACGGAGGCGTTCCTGGGCGGCCGACTCCTGGAATACGTATCACTGTGAAAACACAACGGTCACTCCTGGAATCTTAATCATCCTCTTGTGTGTGTTTCAGCAGAGAAACGGTTCAGCGCCGGCCGTTTTCATCTCCAGCACAAAAAACACTCAGCGAATCGGAGATGTGATCGTTTTCGAGGATGGCCGACAGACGGCCATGTTTAAAACTAACACCCCTAAACCTAAAGTCCAAAAAAAATCACTAAAGTCGTCCAGACATTCGGTCAAAACCTTCAGCTTCCGGCGATGTTTGCGCTCAGAATCATCGTGCAAAGGGATCAGAAGTTAGAAAAAGGAAAACTGATGTCACCCTTGAGTCAGGACACGAATTATAAAGCTATAGTTTCATTTACCCATTAAACATCAACATCATCACTACTATAATCCTGGCTGTATTGTGGCTTGCGGTCGGGCTGCGATACAATTAATAAATCTGTAAAGGCAAGACAACTAGAAATTCCTTGTGGGAATTGTGCGTCTGAAAAACCAGAAACGTGCCATTTTGTGGCCAGAGCAGAGAACGAGCACAGCGTCACAACTCCTTTGTGAGCTTCATCCCCGAAGTGAGAGTGTGTGTGTGCGTGTGTGTCTCTATGAAAGCGTTTATACTTATTTAGCGTTCAGCTTTCTTCGCCCTCCTTCCTCCATGATTTGCTTATGTAAGGCATCAGCGCAAGCTTCTCTGAGCAACGTCGCGTATGAATACAACTCTGTACTGCACAGATGATTTTCTCTCACACACACACACACACACACACACACACACACACAGGAAACCTATTATCTAATCACTGCTCTAGAGTCTAGACGTGAAAAGACTCTTGTATATTTGCAGATGGTGACGTCATCTCACTTCCTGGTCTGTCCAGTTCATCCAATCAGAACGTTTGTGTTGTGTCAAACATTTCATCTATAGAAATCTAAGAAAACACAACATCCCAGAATCCAAAGGCCTGAAGCTGCGTTCACGCTGAAGAGAATTATCTTATTGAGCATTAAGCATCACAACATGTTTCAAACACCAGACAAAAGCAGCAGATCTGACGAAGATGAAGAAGAATTCAGGAAATGTTTGGTCATCGATAACTCATTTTTATCAATAGCCACAATGGCTGCAGATAAATTCCCTATTGGTCGACTGAGGGAATCACACGTTCACCGACGTTTATAAATCAAGAGAGAAGTAGAGTCACGTTCTCATAGAGTCGCCCTCTGCTGGTCAGTACACAGAATACAGGCTTCACGCACATTGGCTACATGCATTTTCGTATGCAGTCTAAGAATTTACATATATCGTTGACTTTGATGCATTTATTAAACTGAATAAAGGTAAAAATATACGTACGGGGACTCTGCAGTTTTCAGATGCAGATGGATTGGAATAAAAATAATAAATAAAGAAAATGTTTCCACGCATTGTACAGCTGCAACAGTTCATCGGTTAGTGATCGACTACTAAATCAAACGCCAACTATTTCGATAATCCAATAGTTTTTATGGAAAAAATAAGGCAAAATTCTCTGATTTCAGCATCTTAAATATGAATATGTTCTGTTTTCTTTGCTCCTCTGTGACAGAGCACTTATTGAATATCTTTGGTGTGTGGACCAAATTACACATCATCTTGGGGAAACACGATCGACATTTTTCACCACGTTTATGACTTTTTATGGAGCAAACAAGTGATCGACAGATGAATCGATTATGTAAATAATCGTGAGTTGCACTCCTAATGCATCGTGCATTGACACCTGCAGGCTGCTGCTGCGATGTGACACGGATGATGTCGGAGACTCACTCACGTTAATCCTCCGCTGCTCTTTATCCGCTCGAGCCTCGAACACGAGCACGTTCACGTTCACACCCACCGGTGACATTTTGTGGCACGAGGAGCAGGCGACACTTGACCACACGACGGTCACGGTCCCTGATGATGATGATGATGATGGTGATGATGGTGATCGGGGTCCACACGCCTGCTCATCAATGAAGAGACTGATCGCTCGCTTTTCGTGTTTTCATGCGTGTGCACGCGCGCGCGCGACGCGGCAACGATAACAAAACGGCGCCCTGCCGCCTCTCGTGCGCGCGCAGCCACAGGCGGCGTGCGCGTGTCAAACATCACATTCACCTGTTCTGTTCTCACCTTTTTCTTTTCTTCTTCTTCTTCTTCTTCTTCTTCTCCTCCTCCTCCTCTCGGTGATTCGGCCGCTTCTGTTCGCCGCGTCGCCGCCGCTCCGCGGTTCATTCCAACGCGTCCATGTCCGCCGCTCGGAGGAGGACGAGGAGGATGATGGATGGAGAGAGAGAGAGGAAGAGGAAGAGGAGGAGTGGACGCCTTTGAAGTGAGGGGTCTGGGGCCCTGGTGGTGGCGGCGCAGCTGCGTGTCTCTGGATTCTGTCGTTTCCACGGCAGCGTCCGCCTGAAGAGCGTCAAGCTGCGGCTCGCGTTGAAGAAAACACGCTTCCGTTTGACATTTCAAAATAAACGTCGCGATTGAATTCGCGATTGTGGGGACTAGATGACGTCAGATTTTAACAAAAAATATATATTTTATAACATGTTCATTTGATTTTCTCTCATGTTTTCAACATGAATCCTTTATTTAAATTTGTATTAAACAACAGAATGAATGGCCTTAAATTTGCACATATAGAATATCCTCCTTTATTTTACATCTATAAAATATACAATATAAATATTAAGTGACAAAGTCCTCGTCCAAATTAGGAGATTTTCTCGTTTCTCCTTTTTGTTTTTGATTATTAAAAAATACATTTCTTATAACTTCATGAACACATACGGTTATGATTGTTCATCTGTTCACACACTTTCATTGATGTGGATGACTTTTTCTTATTTTCTAGTTTGTTTCATCACTACAGCACCTTTTAATCTGAACTCATAAATGGTGTATTGCTTCATTTTTTAAAAATCTGGATAATATATCGTCCTCTTTATTTTCCTACTTATAATATTCTGGCTCTGCAATCAAACATATTTTCTAATGATCATGTTACTTCTTTTTATGACAATTATCTTTATCTTTATTTTATTTAACTGGGACAGTACATATTAATAAACATTTCTGTAAATATACCAGATTTAGCCAAAAAGCTAATTTCTATCTGCAGTCCCTGGCCAGATGTTACAATAGAAGCAATATTAGCATGCTAAAAGCAATACTCTTACTCATAACACCCATAAATTCACACACTACAATAACTACTAAACAGTGGTGCAATAATCGAGGGATTTTATGTTGAAGGCTAAAAACCTCACATATCCATATTTCGGTCGCTTCCTTCCGAGAACTTGACACAGGTACAAACCAGTGAGCTGCAGCAAAGTGTCGGAGCCGCGCATGCGTGTCCGAACCAGTCCGGTGATCGCCGAGACCACCACCCACTTCCCCCGAGCAGCGTCAGAGCAGCGAGCACAGCGCCGCCCTGCGGAGGAACAAGTTATTAATGACGAGATTTTTTTATCTTTTATGCCAAGAACTGTGACGCAGATAAATGTAAATAAATTAAATGCAGTATCAGAAACATATTTGCATGAAACTGAATTTATTAAACTAAATAAAACCAAAACCAAAAGGGTAAGTGAACATTTCCTCTGCTTGGAAAATAAAAAGGTTATAATCCAGTCATGGTTTTTGCACAGTTCCTCTGCTCCACCACTTGGTGTCGCTGTTGCATCGTGTTCCCTGCTTCTCTGTCTCTGTCCGTGGTGCTGATCTCACTCGCGATGCCTTCACCTGTATAAGTATTCATTTTAGTATTTAATTGTTATATACAATATCCCTCTTATTTTATCATCTCAACAACATCACGAGGATCATCTGACCTATAGAAACTTGTACTGTGCTTTGACCTGACGGCTGAAAAAGACTCAACTTAACCGAGAGACTTAACAAACTAAATAAAAAGGTGGAGGAAGAGGCTGAGGACAGACAACATCTCACAGGCTGGAGAAACCGAAGAGTGACCTTCAGCCGCAGACTCATTCGACCTTCAGCCGCAGACTCATTCCACCTTCAGCCGCAGACTCATTCGACCTTCAGCAGTGTCAGGGAGCAGGAGGGACGACAGGACGCAATCACACCTTTTATCTCGTCTCCCTCCGCCAGGCTTGTGATCACCGAAATTTATCATATCTGGAATTATATTTAATCATATTTGTCAGCATGTTTAGACACATTAAACTGTTCCGTCTGTATAAATACACAAATGAAAGCAATTGTCCACAGGTTAGAGTAATATTTTAATAAATAAATAGCAGCATTACGCAGAAGACGAAAAAAACCCATTGTGTGGATGACGTCATAATCAAGGATGATGTTTCAGACAAAACGTTCACAATTAAAATGGTATAAAAAAATTGCCAAACAGAAGAGGGTTTAAACACAGAAAAAGAAAAGAGAGAAGCAAAACCACGAGCGCGGGATCGTACAAGAGCAAGACGAACCGGGACGAACCGGAGCGCCACACATCGATGGGTTTGTCAAACTCTTGAACGACCTGCAGCTCCGGTTGTTTCTCAGAGACGTTTACTGACAGAGTGACGCGTCCGGGGAAGGTCAGCGAGAAGGTCGACAGAGACAGTTCATCAGAATATAAAAAGCTCGGACCAGAGAACTTTGGAAAAGATTGTTTCCCAAAGTCGGCACGTTGAGGTGCTCATCTCTCTTAGCTCTGAAAACTCAGGGAAACCTTGTGAGTTCCTAAACTTATTATTTCTAACTCAAGTTTTCAAAAGAGAAGAAACATTTCTCCCAAACATCTAATGCAACAGGTCGACATTTTGGGACGCTTGTGCAGTTGTCTTCTTGTCTTATCATGTTTTGTAAGTGATCTGCAGCAGGTTAGCTTAGCATTGGGGCTACAGGCAAACATCTCAAGTAAGAAGTAATACACATTTAAACCTCAATAATCAACTTTATATAACCTGTCTGTAGGTAGTTGAAACCTAAAGTTTATTATTATTATTATTATTTACCAAACAGCCATGAGAAAGGTATCAAAATAAACATATGTCCCAAAAAGTCGAACTAGTCCTACGCTTAAATTGTTTTTTCTCTGTTTTCGTGATATTTAATTTTGTATTCGGTGGAAACATTTTTTACACCAATTGAAAAAATTATATTTCAAACGACATCAGACGGCGGCAGTTTGTCAGCGCCACCTTCACACGTCTGAACCTTCCAGTCGCAGAGTCGGACCTTTTTTAAAAAATATCACGTTCTGAAAAACGGGAAAACGTCAAGTGAAACTTTTGTCAGTAAACGGCTCCGAACACACACACACACACACACACACACACACACACACACACACACACACACACACAGGAGTCATAACATGGTGACAGAGCGTCGTCTCTCGTCACCACCGCGGCGTCGTTGTTTTTCTTGTTGTGACGGCGATGACAATTGGTTGTTGGTTCGTTTTGTTGTTCTGCCGGTTCCTTTTCAGAAACCATTTTATTACAGAGGAGGAGGAAACTGGCGGCGGGACGGCTGAGAGGAACCATTCGGAAGACACGTCACACACACACACACACACACACACACACACACATATGCACCATGTTCCGCAGGCCGGAGGCTCGATGCCGGCTCGTGGTGCAGACCGCTGTCGGCCTGTAGCTCAGAGAGAGAGAGGCGATACAGACGAGCGTCTGCTGACCCTCAGGCATCACTTCCCTTTGGACCACTGCAGGCTGTGACCTTTGACCCTGGGGAGAGGGCTGGGGGGTGTAAAGGGTTAAACTTACTGTACATTCATGTGTTTGTGATTATTGAATATTGTTCACACTGGGGGGAGTAATATCTAGTCGAGCATGAAGGGAAGACTCGTCGTGTTGTTTTGCATTTAAAGGGGAAGTCCAGCAATTATATGAAATGTCATACTAAACATATTGCACCGCCGTCATCAATTTATTTCAAATAAAACATCATCAAATAAAACAAATTTATTTTATATCTTTTTAAACTTTCAGACGAGAGCTCGTAAAAACACTATATTTCTCACGATGCATCTAATTTAGAATAGATTCAAACCCATCACCTCCAGTGTGAAATCATCAGGATTATTATCATTATTATTATTATTACTATGTTTATTATAATACTGTCAAAATTATTTTCTGTCCTTGGGATTGTTCCAATTCTATTTTCCAAAATCTGTACAGCTACCTTTGAACTTTGAAAAGGCAAAAATATAAATCCAATTTATTCATATTATTATCATCATCATCATCACACAGTCCGTCCACTTTGTGCCTGAAGTTTAATTAGATCAAATATTTTAAAATAAGTTCTATTGACAATGTGTTTCTTTCTTTGCAGTTACAGCCTCTGGCCAGTAGGAGGCGCTGCAGCCTCATTAGTGACTGAGAGGGAAACGTTTTCTTTAAAAACGACATTCATGTGTGTGTCCGGGAATATCCTGATGTGTCATCTGTTGATATGATACGTTTATGAAGTCTGATCTCATCAATTCACATTCGGCTACAATCTGCGTCTTGAATTCAACTCAAAGCGCCTGAAATCATTTCTCTTCCATCACCGTCTTTGTTTCATTTCACCAACAGGTGGTTGAAATCATTATTGCTTCCCCCAGTTTTTTGCATAATCTTTATATTTGTGAAGAATTTAAACGTTTTCTAAGAACATTTTCCAAATTTGAAGTTAATTTGTCTCGCAGAAGTACAGGTTCGTGAGTGACTCGATAATGAATGGTAATAATAATAATAATAATAATAATAATAATAATAATATGTGGCTGATGTCATAAAATCTATATTTAGTTCCCCTATGAGGATGACATCAGAGGAATGTTCCGGCCCTCCGGTATTATTTTTGAGCTTAAAAGAAGAAAGAAAAAAAGCTAATTGGGAATTCTGGATGGAAACAGGAAGCAGGAGCCTGACGGAGTTCGGACCAAAGGTTCTGAGCCATGTTGGGTTTTTCATTTTGCTCTTTAGCTCCTTGTTCTGTCGGAGGGGAGCAGCCTCTCGTGTCGCCACAAGGTGGCGCTGTGAGTCCACCAAACACCAGCTGTCCTGGTACATTCCTTCGACTCAAACTTCGCCTGGAGAGTTTCTGTCAGAGAAAATCTCCTCGTCTCTCGTCGGACGAACGAGGAGATTCTACCGGACAGCGTCAACGCTCGACCCGTAACGAAAAAATAGATTTTGGTTTTGCGTTCGCTTGGCGAGGAGGCTTGAGGTCGCAGTTCGATCCCGAACTCCTTTGACGGTCGGCGCTCGATTCTGGAACCGGAGGAGGCGAAGCTCTGGATCGACTCAGGTCCTCGGGGCCTGTTCAGTCACTGCTGATCTCTGTTCGTGGAATGAAAACGGACATTTTGAATCTGTTTTCATTCCATAAACCGTCGTGGAGATGATCCCATTTTCTCTACACACTGAGGGCCGCTCCTTCCCCCAGCCCGGTGAAGCGGCACTCGGCCCGGCAGGTTTCCAGAAGGAGACGTGAGGCAGAACAGGAACCGCAGTTTCACACGCTGCTGGTGCGCTCCACGGACGCAGGACTGCAGCTGACGAGCGACAGCGCCGCCTCCGCCTCCGCCTCCGACAGCATGCCGATGTCGTAGCACTCCGAGAGGCTCTGCGACACTATTCCGATTTGCGTGCCGTCGTCCGTCGTGTCCTCCGGGTCGACCGCCAGCCTCCCGTTGTCCCCCCGACTGCCGTTGCGACAGTTACTGTTGCGGTCCACGCCCGCCTTGCCGTGGCCGCCCATCAGGGGCGTCACGGCGTGCGACGGGCACGGCGGGGGGACCAGCAGCGTTTTGCAACTCTGTCCGGCGGCGGCGCCCGTCTTGTAGCGGCACCTGATGTAGCTGGAGAAGGCCCTCCGGTACGTCTTGTTGAAGAGCGTGTAGACCAGAGGGTTGACCCCCGACGAGATGTAGCCCACCCACACGAACACGTTGAGCAGGTCGTGCAGCAGCGACTCGTTGCAGGAGCCGCGGCACAGCACGAAGGTGACGTTGGTGATGAAGAAGGGACACCACATGATGAGGAAGAGGAAGAAGACGATTCCCAGGACCTGGGGGGAGGAAAGCAGGAAGGAGAATTCCCTTCTTTAGGGAGCTAAACCTCTGTCAGGGCAGATATGAATCATAAGTAGTTGGTAAGTGAGTTAGTCAGTTGGCAACAATGAGTTTTAAAACTTGTTGATATGAACGGACTTTGGTCTGTGTTGAGATTCAACACCTTCAGCTGCCTGAGTTTGTCTGGGAGTTTATTTCCCGGCCGTTACATCAGCTGCAGACCTGAAACTGCTCGCTCTCACCTTGGAGGCCCGCCGCTCGTTCTTGATGGCCTGCATCATCCCCCGTCGGCCGTGGCAGCCCGCCGCGTCGCTCCGCCCCGGCCCGCCGGCCGGCGAGCTGAGCTGGGACGGCGCCTCGGAGCTGGGGATGATGCTGATGCTGTCCGACTTGGAGACGGCGAGCAGCGCGGCGGGCTCGGCGCCCTTCAGGCAGCTCAGGGTGTTCCGTCTGCTCGGGGGCGGCGGGGGCTTCGACTCTGTGGCGGGGGGGGGGAGAGGGCACACGGATCAGCATCACCTGCGGTACCTCGTCTACGAACGAGGGCAAACAAACATCGGATGCACAAGCATTGTGGGAAAAGTGTCACGTTCAGGTTGTAAAACTGATTTGACGCCTCAAGAAATTATTTATGAAGCCGCGGAGTTCATCCACGTGAGAGCGAGCCAGTTTTCCGTTCACAGTCTCACTCTGTGTGGGACGGAGGACGGGAACGTTTTCTGCCACATCATCCGTTTCTATGGAGAAACTGATTTCCTGCTCGTCCACAGCAAACAGCTGCTGGACCGACTGTTTAGATTTCTTTTCTTTTTTTCTTGCCTCATCCACAACTTGTTGTGATTCTGTGAACGCACTTTCTATTGTCATTTGGAAAAACAGTTCCGTTTGACAGTGTAACTGTGCCTCGGTTTTTATTTAGGCAAGAAAACAAGATAAACCTTGACTCTAAGACGAAAGAGAAGAATTGAGAAGAACATGGTTATGAATTCATATTATTGCTGCGACAGATTCCAGCTGCCGAAGGCCTGACCGGCGTGTCTGCGCTCACCTTGTGCGTCCGGCGGCGCCAGCGTGTTGATCTGAGGGAGGTGGAAGGTGCTGGACGGAGGCCGCAGCGTGTTGGTCAGCGCCGGCGTGTGCAAAGGCTGCTGGGAGGACGCCTTGGCCTCGTACAGGAAGACTGTGGCCTGCCGCTGGAGCACCTGCACGCGCACAGAGGAGGAAGAGGTTTTCAGAGAGGTGAAGAAGAAGAAGACGGAGAAGAGATGAGCAGGACACCTGTGTGTACAGTACCTGTATGGTGAGGCAGTACGTCACCACCATGATGACCAGCGGGATGAAGAAGGCCACGAAGGAGCCAATCAGCACGAAGCGCTCCTCGTTGAGGACGCAGCTGCCGTCGACGAAGACCTTGTCCTCGTTGTGGAGGCCGATGACGGGGATCGGCGTCGACACGCCTGCAGACAAAAAAACAAACATGAATGAGTCACTTTCATTTTTATATACATGTTGTGATATCAACGTCGACACGGCGTTTGAGGAAATCCGCATCCATATCCCTCTGGTCAGAATCGTGTGTCTTCACCTCTGCGTATTGAACAGAACTCACCGTCTCAATACCTTCTTGATATCATTCTTTTACGTCATTACATGGACGCATGTCCCCTCTGGCCTGGGAACGCCTCAGGATTCCCCAGGAAGAGCTGGGAAGCCTTACTGTACAAACCTACAGTATAAACCCGCCGTGAGCCTGCGGCCACCATGAACCGACCCGACCTCGGATCGACGGACGACATACTCGGGTCGACAGTCGCAAGCGGCAGTTGCGCTGGACCTACAGGTCTGGGTCAGAGTGAGACGTCACACGCGAGGATCTTCTGCCGGATGTGTGGCTGCTAATCCTGCGGCTCCGATCAGCGCTCGTCCTCTCAGACCTCGAACGCAGCAGCAGCAGCAGCTGAACCTTTACAGGGGTCGAGGAAATGCCAAGAGGAGAAACGGGGGATTTCTGATGATTGCAAAGGCGGCGGCGTGTGAAGGTCTACGAGGACGAGAGGGAGGCAGTCAAACTCCACCTGCTGTTCCGGAGGCGTCAATCAAACTCACGTGTAAAAGGATTTCACCTTTCACAGAGTGAACGTACTTTGTAGTCTGTCGCTGCGGTTTTGAATCCAGAGGACGACGAGTTTCTGCAGCGATGCACAGGAGAGAGGAAGTGGTTCTTTTGATAAGATGCAAGATGGATTCCTTTTGTTATACACGGCCACCGGAGTTAATGTGATCGTGAGAGGAGACAGTGGTTATAGATGTTTACTTGAAGCTGCAGAGGCAGGACCGTACACAAATTAAATATATATATATATATATTTATACGAGTAAACTCAACGCCTCGGACGTCAACGCTTTTGAGATGTCGCACCACGTGGTACATTCGCACAGGTTGA
>NC_061526.1:7485000-7497500 GCF_022379125.1 Scophthalmus maximus
TCACTGTCATTATCCAACTGCACCTGATGTATATATATACAGTATATATATATATATATTCTTAAACCAATAAACGGTATTTAGCACGGTTAGACACCTCGTTCGTTCGTTGGTGGACTGACCGCTCTACTCAGTCCCATTGTAGTTTTTAATATATTTTAATTTGTGTGAATGTACCAAGAGGAGTGCTTCTATTCTATTCTATTCTATTCTATTCTATTCTTTTCACCAAACACATGTGGAGCGATGTTCAGTCGACTGTCATTCTCTACCTGCCTGTAAATCAGAGGACACATCTTATATTAATTCACTGTCAGAGAAGACGTGTGCGTGTGTGTGCGTGTGTGTGCGTGTGTACGTTTTTGTTCATGTATGTTTTCTCAGCGAGCGCATGTGTTTCCAAACCTTAGGGTCATGTACTGTGTGTGTGTGTGTGTGTCTGTGTGTGTGTGTGTGTGTGTGCGTGTGTGAACCCAGGTCGCCTGACATCGTGAGAGAGATTTACTGGAGAGAGATAATTTGATGAAGCTGATGAGAATCATTATTCCTGTCCAAACATCGTTCACCTTCTTTATGCAGTGTGTGTGTGTGTGTGTGTGTGTGTGTGTGTGTGTGTGTGTGTGAGTTTGTGTGTGTGTGTGTCTTGCAGGCCCAGACTCCATTAATCATATTTAATCATCATTGTGTTTATTCCAATTAAAGAAATTAATCAACGTATTTGCCAAAAGTGATGTGTGTGTGTGTGTGTGTGTGTGTGTGTGTGTGTGTGTGTTTGGGGGTGGCAGCTGTAAAAGCAGCCAAATCAATCTTTCATCATTATTGCCATCATCATTTTAATCATTGTCATCATCATATCATTACTGAAATCTGAATATGTGTGTGTGTGTGTGAGAGAGACACACACACACGACCTGTCTGTCTCTCTGTATGTGTGTGTGTGTGTGTGTGTGTGTGTTTATGACTGAGCACAAAAGGTTCCTGCGACCAGACTCGGATACGTACAGTCGCGTGGCGTCTGGTGTGGACGCAGCTTGACTTTACTGCCTGAACTTCACGACCTGTAATCACCGGTCTGATTCTGTACTGTACCTGTTGTGTACAGTGTGATCATGCAAACACAGACACACAACCTTCTCTGCACATTCCTGCAGCTGTTTCTGTACCAGCTCACTGTCACGTACTGTTCATCCCGTCGTTATTTCAAAATCTTTTTCTCTGCAATTACTGAAATCATTTTTTTTTGCACACTGTTATTTCACGATGCCAACTTGATAATTACAATATCTTGCCATCCATCAAACTGCTGTTGTTGCTGCTCACGAGTATCTGAGCCAGGATTCTGCACCGACGCCCACGCAAGCTCAATCGCACGGCGTGTTGTTCTGTTATTGATTTCAATTTTCCGAATGTTGAGTAAAAACACATTGAATGGAAGAACGGTCCGGCCAGGTTCTCTGCAGTCGGAGAGATTCCTGACTGTGAACCTGTAAACGTGCACATCGCAGATCTTCTCTAAACTTCCTTCTTTCTTAGAAGAAGTTCCAGTTGCAATTTCTGACTCGGAGGTTGTTATTCCCAGTTCCGAGATTATACTGGAACGATAAACCCGATTTCTGAGTTCCAAGGTACAATGGAACGCAGGGTATCTACACACCCTCGTGTCTGTGGAGTTGCACTATGGGAAATGTAGTTTTTAATGTTTATGGACCTTCACCTATGTCCAGGCCTGACCGGTCCGAAAATTTCAACATCTGCTGCTCTTCAATTTGGACTTGTCTTCTTCTGTGAGACCTTCACATTTATGGAAGTGTCTTGAATAATCAACATGAATGAGTGAACGCTGAAATAGACCGTGAGCTTTGTGTGACTCACCGTACAGGATGTTGATGAGGGAGATGGGCATGACCAGGATGCCCACGAGCATGTCGGCCACCGCCAGCGAGCGCAGGAAGAAGTTGGTGGCGTTCTGCAGCTTCTTCTCCAGCGACACCGCCAGGATCACCAGGATGTTGCCGCCGACCGTCAGCGCGATGATGACGAGGATGAGCAGCGCCGGCCAGTTCTTCTCCTTGATCACCTCGCGGGTGACGGACGCCTGGGTGAAGTTGTCCACTCCTGCGCTCATGGCGGCCGCGCCGCCGACGCCCACGCCGACGCCCACGCTCCCCCACGGCTGGGTTTGGTTCAGGTCCAGAGGGCTGTTGCTCGGCCAGGACATCCGCCCTCCGACCTCCACAGAGGAGGAGGTGGTGGTGCTGAACCCGCCGAGCAGAGCCCTTCCTGGTCCGCCCATCCCAAAGAGAGAGCCTCAAGGAGCTTCACTGACCATCGGAGGAGACTTATTTGATGAGTTTTAAAGTTAACCAACGGGGGGCGGAGGTAGAGGGGAAGGGGAGTGACGGGGAATGGGGAGGCGGGGATGAAGACGAGTGGCCTGGACTCGTATTCCAGTAAAGTCTTGGCCACGAGTTCCGTGTGTTAACGTCCTGTGATGTTCCTTGACGCTCGGTTACGTTCACCTCATGATGGAACCGAGCGTTTAAATGTCCGTCATCCGGAGATAGTGACTGATTGGTTCATATCCGGGGCTGGTGCCTGACACATCCATCTGTTTGCAGAGAGTTAGAGGTTGTGTTTTCTCCGTGCAGGTCAGAAGAGAAGATCAGGTTCTGTGGAAGGAAGCAACGACAGAAAAAAGATCAGATCTTTTGACCTTGAACAGTTTGTAATCAATCAAACTTTCCTCTCGTATGTCGTCCTCGTATGTATGTCATGTAAAATGTGTGTGTGTGTGTGTGTGTGTGTGCGTGTGTGTGTGTGTGTGTGTGTGTGTGTGTGTGTGTGCTCGCTGGGTGAGTATAAAGTACAGGCTGTCCTCTCTATTCACCTTAGCACTCAGACAGCTAAGTGATTTAGCACCTCATAAATATCTTCGAGGAGATGTGGAAGAGTCAGAGAGTGTGTGTGTGTGTGTGTGTGTGTGTGTGTGTGAAAGAGATAGAGAGTGTGTGTGCGTGTCAAAACAATAATCCAAAGACTGAAAACCAATGAGACATTTTTTTGTAAATATGTAGGCGCATGTTTAAGAATGAAAAGCAAATGTGTGTGTGTGAGTGTGTGCGTGTGTGTGTGTGAGGGAGAGAGTATGTATCTCGATGTGTGTGAGCGTATTTGTATGTTTTTGCATGAATCACTCAACTAGGTGCGATTGTGTGCAAACACAATAATTTCCTGAGATCGTGTGTGTGTCTGTCTGTGTGTGTGTGTGTGTGTGTCTGTGTGTGTGTGTGTGTGTGTGTGTCTGTGTGTGTGTGTGTCTGTGCGGTGTGTGTGTGTGTGTGTGTGTGTGTGTGTGTGTGTGTGTGCAGACACACTGTGAGTTTCCTGCTTGTTTCTTGCAACAGGCTTCAGAAACATGACAGGTGTTTTCCAGATGTTTGCAGCTCGTGTGTGACCTTTACAAAAAGGATTCATACGTCAGTTTTTTCTGTTCCATGTTTGACACTTTTTGGGAAATGTGCCTCTTCATTTTATTGCCACATGGAACAGTGAACCTGCAGTTAAGGAAAAAACAACGGCTTTTGACTTTTACAGAAACCAGTAGATGGACTTTATATCAACAGGAATAAAAATCAAATGAATGTTTCACATTATTCATGTTTTTTTATCAGGATTTACTGATTGATTTATTGATCTGTTTTGTGGAGGAGGAAGAGGAGGAGGAGGACCATGAGAGCGTCTAGAGACGGAGGTGAGATGAAGAGAAGACTGGAGAGATAAATAAAAGGTGATGGAGGAAACAGATAAAAAAAGAAAGAGGGCGGTGAAGAAGAAGGAGCTTCTGAAGCCAAACATTTCATGGTTCATATTTCATATCCACAAACCAGCGATAATAATTTGTTTCTCAATTTCCCTGCTGATGCAGATTTGCGTCTTTTGCTTCGTGGGATTAAAATGAACCGTCGTGTCCCGGTCGACTCCAGTAGATTTCCACTCACCACACCTCTGCTCCTATTGGCCAGCCAGACACACCCACCTCGTTAGTTCATCCCCCTCACCTGGTCCCTCAGCCGGACACACCCACCTCGTTAGTTCATCCCCCTCACCTGGTCCCTCAGCCGGACACACCCACCTCGTTAGTTCATCCCCCTCACCTGGTCCCTCAGCTGCAGCTCATCCACAATCAGACCCAGTATATAAGCCTCTCTAGTTCACAGAGTCAGTGATGACAGACTTTCCAGCGGTTGCACTGATTTCCCTGCTCCGACCCTGCTCCACCGACCCTGCTCCACCGACCCTGCTCCACCGACCCTGCTCCACCGACCCTGCTCCACCGACCCTGCTCCACCGACCCTGCTCCACCGACCCTGCTCCACCGGCTCCGACCCTGCCTCGCCCCGACTTCCCTGCCTCGTCTCTGCCACGGTAACCACCTCTGCCTTCTGCCCCCGACTACGAGCTTTGTCAGCGTGTTCCTGGAGCGCTGTCTGCCGGTCTCCTCGGCGGCCTGGCTTCTCCCCGTACCCGCTCCTCCAGCCCGGTCTGCTGCGATACAGGATATCTCTCCCCGTGGTGAACTGCTCTTGGGTTCAACGCCCCCGTCACACCTCAAACCTCGATTCATTTTGATTGAAATGACTCTATTATTAAAACCTTCCTCTTTAACCCCACTTTTGATCTCTGCACTTATTCATTGCACCTTTGTAAATGGTTTGTTGATATTATTTTTACATGTACATTTTATGACCTTCATCGTACACTGTAAATGATTTCTGTAAATTTACAGCAAGATTTCAACAGTGTTAACCAGTTACTTGTTAAAACAGGACTTTGTCATTTAAGTGCTGTATTTTAGCAATACAGCATTTTTTATTAACAGCAGTGTCATCCAGTATTTATTGCATTGGGAAGAGAAATGTCACCAGGACATGTGGAGCTGGGATCCATTGTTTTCTTCATCTTTCCCCAATGGTCCTATTATTTAGTGAGTATCAATTTTATTCAATCCATAAATCAGAGAAGTTTATCAGTGATGTTTCCAGGTCGCTTGCATCATGGAATATGTGCATGTGGATTTGGTTTCATACACTGCTTAGTCAGACAACATGAGCTCATTTTTAGTCTTGACAATATAAACCAATGAGAACCACTACATCAGTTGAAGCAACATGAACCCTTCATTCACGCTGATTATTCACTGGAAGACGTTTTGCACAACTTCACTGTTACACAGAATCTTAAACACTGTAGTGTTTCAGACACTTCTGATGATTCAGCCCCATGACTCACTCACATGTGTGAAAACACCAGATTGTCTTTTTTTCTCTAATTCATTGAACTTGTTTCTTTGTCTCTCAGAGTCAGAGGTGGTCTGAGAGGACCAGAAGTCCATCGTTCAACTCTTGGACTTCTGCACTTACACTTAAGTATACTTGTTAGAGCCTGAATGTACAGTTCATATTTTGAATGTTAATTGTTCTGTCACAGCATTATATCGTCCAATGTTCTGTCCCAGGTTTTTGTGAGTACTAGTTCAATATGCAATTGTTCGGCATGTGCAGTTTACAGCATTTTATTAAAATAAAAAGTAAAATGCAAAAAGAGGTTGTGATTTATTTGATTTAGCTCTGGACTTTCAAAGAACATTTTGCTGTGGTTTGTGCTTGTAGCCAGATTTCAGGAGGACTTTAAAAAGAGTGAGGTCTATTCTAGTGTCTTAGGTAAAAAAAAAAAAAGTATAAAATACTGTGAAAATAATGTAAAAAAGTTCATACCGTATTTTTGAATAACAGTACCAAACTATAAATTTCAGTGACGGTAGATTAATGTTAATTTTACAGTAACATAATGGCAACCCTGCTGCCAGCTGATTACTGTTCTTGTAACAGGGAAAACATTTAACAGTCTATCTTTTTGATTGATATGAAATCTTTCTCACATCAGGATTTTTTAAATTGTTTTGACTGAAGCAGTTTGAACTTCACTCCCCTGTATGTAAGGTGCAATATGAATAGTTCAATTGATAATTCATTTTTTGCTTTGTATTTAAACATTACATTGCTTTTGTTTTTTCGCGGTAGAATTATGCCCAATATTTTGTTCTCGTTATTCTGGTAGATTCAGTATAATAGGTTTGATAAAAGAAAACCGTGAACATTTGTAACGACTGAACGAGATTTACATCCTTGAAAAACCGCTTCTCTCAGCGGAACGTTGTGGCTCGTATATATTCAGACATCAATTTGAATCTGCTTTATTTGCAAACCATGTTTTAGTCGCCTGTAATTTCCCATCAGCCCCGGTGGTCTGCTGACGTCCCGTCGTGACTCGACTGAAGAGAAACAACAGGCTGATTAACAAACCTCCTCCTGAGAGATTCACAGTTCCAGTTCAAAGATCCTGGCGAGTTGGCAACGCGGCCGAGAACAATCCTGCTGCTTCACCTTGAATAACCACCGGGCGAAGGAACAAGAATCTGGCTCCTTCGTTCTCTCCGAGCGTCTCGTCCAGTCGGAACTCCTTACGAGCTGCGGCTGCTCGCGCTGTGAAATACATCGGTGTCCCCAGAATGAGCCATGCGCCGCAGGGCGGGAACTTAAAAAAGGTGGAAACAAGTGACGTGTGTTGTGGAGACGGAGTTGTGTTGTGGCTCGAAACGACTTCACACAAAGTCCTGAGCTTTTACTTTTCCTGTCGGTGTCATGCAGAAGAGAAAAGACGGAGCAAATAGAAAAGAAGGAAGATGGAGAGACAGAAACAGATGGATGAAGAAGACGGAGACTATCAGTGAATTGATTTGCGTCTGACCTTTTGCTGCTGCTTCTTCTTGATTTCCGTTACCACCGGCCACGACCCCTCGCGGCGCCGCCACCTCGCTCTCCTCGCTCTGTCTCTCTCTGTCTCTCTCCCGCCGTATCAACCCCTCTGTCATCCGTCACGCCACACCTCCGGAGCGAGGGGTCGGCTCCATCCATCTGCAGGGAAACAGAAAGAGAATGAGACACAAACATCTCTGATCAAAACTGAGGGTAAAAAAACAAAACTCCTGACACGCAAACACGCGCACACACACACGAATCACACACACACACATTCGTCAAACAAGAATCACACGGTGGATGATTCTTTAATTATTCCCATTTGTAGCTGCAACAAAAACAGGTGTTGTGAAATGAACCAGGGATGAAATAATAATGATTCTAACTCCTGAGTCAACAGTTAAAGGGGAATCTGGATCAAGTCTCTCTTTTCCTTCTATTTATTGCCAAATGACGTATTTCGTAAGCGAATCACGGCGCAGCGACGGGAATGTGACCGCGCACGAGCCGACTTTGTGAACGTATTTTTAAAAGGTGGATAGTTAGACCTTCGCACCTCTCACTTTTATAAAACCCAGTTAGGTGACATTGACCATTGGATCGTGTCACACGGGTCATTTTCATCAGAGCAGCTGCCAAAACCAACGAGGCCTAATGGACCGGACAGACGGAGCCATTACGGGAAGATGGATGGAGTGGGAGGAGCCTGTCGACGGAGGAAGAGGTAGAATCCATAAATCCATCTTAAAAGCCCTCAAACTGCCCTTTGACCTCCGCCGACAGACACTGACACCTCAGCTACTCACTGTCCACACTTAGGGTGTAAAATCAATATTCTCTTTCTAAAACCTCTTGGGCTCCAGAACAATAAGTGACTGTTGATCTTTCGAGAGTGAAACATTCATCGCTCTTTTGTTTAACGACACGAGAAAAAGACCGGAAACGTAAAGTGGTTAAAATGTTTGATTCATCACCTGCGACCTTCCCCGATTGGACGGCACCAGCTGTCAATCACACTGAATCCACGCCCCCCAACGCATCCAGAGCTTTATGGTCTGTGTGACTGTAACTGGACCATAATGTACAAAATGAACATCGTGCTGTTATTGAAGAAGACTTGAACCATAAACTCCAATAGGAAAATGTTTTACTGACGTTTCTAGATCAAGTGAGACGTAGTCACGTTCTCATAGTCGCCCTCTGCTGGTCAGTACACAGAATACAGGTTAGTCACGTCAAAACGATGGTTTCTGTCGTTATCACACTGATGTAAATGTTCAAATCATTTTTTCATCGTCGTCTGTAGTTTGCTATACTTTTAAATCCATGTGGCGATGGATCCTCCAGATCCTCGACCTTCACAAGGTACACAACGTGACAAAATCATATAAACCCAGAACGCACGCACGCACAGGCACACACACACGCACACACCTTCGTCCCAGCTGGCAATAACATTGCAGAGCTGCTGTTTTCTTCACTGTCGACAGAGGGACGCTTGTTAATGGTCCTGCCACAGATTTCAGAAAGAGCTTTTTTCAAATATTACACGGCAGTCGGGACGCGGCAGCAGGATTCCTGACGGGTTGTTCCATCCTGACACGTCCCTGGGGAATGTGTTCACGGTACGAAGACAGGCGACGGAAAAACAAACAGGCTGACGTTTTAATTCAGCTGCGATTCACAAAAAAGACAGAAAACTAATGTGTGAATGAATTTAATGAAGGAAGGAGAGAGGGAGAGAGATGAATGTGTTTAAAGAGTCAAAGTGGCAAAGTTGATTCTCTGCAGGATGATGTAAAAGGACATTAACACAAAGCTGCACTGCTAGTGTAAGACCACATAATCCCTCCGTGTGTGTGTGTGTGTGTGTGTGTGTGTGTGTGTGTGTGTGTGTGTGTGTGTGTGTGTGTGTGTGTGTGTGTGTGTGTGTGTGTGTGCGTGCGTGCGTGTGTCAGACAGAGACGGGGAGGGGTGTGTGTGATCGGTAAACTCAAAGATGTTCTGTCTGTCAGCTGCTGCGAACGATTGTAAAGAGGAAAGAAGAAAGGATAAAGGCGAGCACAGCAGTGTGTGTGTGTGTGTGTGTGTGTGTGTGTGTGTGTGTGTGTGTGTGTGTGTGTGTGTGTGTGTGTGTGAGCAGGTCGATGCAGTGTGTAACAACTGTGTAGACAGGAAGCAGAGTGTTCGACCTGAGACACAATGGAGAGCAGAACAGAGAGTTCCTCAGCCGAGAGACTCCACGAGAAGAAGAGAGAGAGAGAGAGAGAGAGGAGCAGGAGAGGGAAGAAGTCAAAAGATTCAAAGGAGAAACGACAAAACCAGAGAGCCAGAGAGAGATGAATGGATGTGAGGGACCGACTGCAGCCGCAGGAGTGAAAGAAGGAAGAATATGAATGGTTCACACTGCTGTTTTACTGCTGTGACTGAGAGGAGAGGAGGGAAGCGGACGAGGTCACAGGAAGAGAGAGAGGAGGAGGGAGGAGGGACGGAATCAAACACGCTGGGAAATGAGTGAGTGAACCAGGACGCAGTGGAGTCACGTTTGGTTTTCTTCACGGCTTCACCAGCGGGTTCTCCGTCCCTGAACGTGGCCCAGTCCGACTCCACTGTCCCCAAACTGCACAGGCGGGAGTCAAGACGGTTCAAAACAAACACGTCTGGTTCTTTTCAACCACTGTTTCTCTGACGAATAAGATGATAAAACATGTTCCAACGTTCCCAACACGTTCCGCTCGGCGTGAATGAAAACGCCGTTTTCACACGACATGGAGAATTCTTTTTTGTGTGTGAAATGTTATGATGCACAGACGGAATACAGATCGAAGTGCAGAGGCAAATATTCCTCTGAGATGTGACTGTTTCGTTCATCCGACGACAAACAGAGAAAACCACGTCAACGTGAGGAAACCGAGGCAAGCTGTGGAAAGGTGGCTCTTTAGCGCCCCCTATGAGATTTCAACACTCTGGAGGGAACATGTATCAAGCGCAGACCTCCAAAACGCCTATTGTTCTAACTCCATCACGCAGTCGGCCATTTTGTATTACCGATGACCGTCAACGTAGGCGAGGGCCCGCCCATCTCTGACCTTGACTGTGTGTGTGTGTCACTCCTCTCCCTTTGTCAGGCGACAAAACATCAATTGATTCTGACTTTTATTTTCATTTTGATTTAAAGTTATAACAGCGGAGGGAGAGAGAGAGAAGAAAACTCCTGTGTGAACAAAACACTTTATGTTCTGCGTCAAGTCTTTTGTGCGTGTTTATTTTTGAGTGTGTGTGTGTGTGTGTGTGTGTGTGTGAGTGTGTGTTTCCATATTCTCCTCCGTGCTGCTGTCAAAAATCCCATTAAGGCAAAGTTGAAACATCAACATCATCAGCACAACGATCGGCACAGCGACCGGAGCGGCTCCGAGGAACTCACACAAGGCAATCACAGAAACATTTTACCCTCTGGAAAATAAAAAATACAAAAACAACAACGGGCTTTCGCCTGAACTCCTGTTCGTCCTGCTCAGCGTGAAACTGTGGAGCCGGAACGACAGAGGGAAGACGTCGTCCTGTTTCCTCATCCCGACTTTGGGAAGGTTGTTCAAAGTCGTCCTCATGAGAAAAGTAAAGACAAGCTGATGTGTTGGATCATGACCTTCTGATTTCATGAAGGAAGCAGCGTATTGTTTTTCACGTATGGATGGATTGTCACCACACTTGGTGGCAACGCTAATTGAGAGTTTTTCTCCTGACGATTAACTTTTAGAGCAAAATCGGTTTAAGGTCAAAGGTCAAGGTCAACCACAACAAATGTGGTCGGAAAAAAAACCCCGTTCTCCAAGAACTCTCTCAAGATCTAAAGCGCCGACGATCATGCATATCTGAACGTTCGGATGAAGATAATAAATATAATCAAATGAGGCAGTAGAATAAATTCACGATCATATGGTGGGAATGACGTCACTATGACGTCAGAAAATGAAAATGTCCTACAGTGACGTACAGCATCGCAAATATTCAACCAATAAGATCAGAGAAACAATCAACAACTTATTTAGATGAAATAAATATTAATATTGTTGGGTTTCATACAGCGCACGTACATTTTCACTGCTAATGTTTTTACTTGATCACTAGCGTGTATGAATAACTGTGTTTTACGTTAATGTGGGTTATTATATGATGAAGGTTCACATGCTCTAATGTTCAGTGAAACACACTCTCACTGTCAGAATAACCAAAACAACCGGGGGCCTTTCAAATCTTGACATTTAAACTAATTCGGTGATTCTAATCGTCTGTGATTCATCCGATTCGTCGCGCGCGAATTGAAACGACCCGACTGCGTTTGACAAAAAGAAAAATAGTTTTATAGTTTTCTGTTTTATTAAAGCGACACAGCCACTGGTCCCACGAGGGGAAACACATTGTGATTGTAGCGCTGACACAGAAAATGAGAGAGTCTATCGGATGAGTTTCACTCCACGGGGATGAAAAGTGGAGAGAGAGGAAGAAGAGGAGCGATGGCGTGAGGCTGGAGGTGAAGTGTGTGAGTGCAGACTTAATGAGCACTCCACCTTGACATATGTTGCTATACACACACACACACACATGGATATTTCTGACACTGTCTTTTGACGTTGGGATTGGTCAGAGACGTGTTACAGCTGTGACTGTAATACCCATGAAGCACGGCTTTCCATCCTGGAATGTAAACACAATACATCACCGTGTACAGCAACAGCAGATGGTGTCCAGTTGTGGCTTCAGTAGATACTGTGTCTTTGTGTAGGTGTGTGTGTGTGTGTGGAGAACAATCTGATTGGTCAGACACGTGTCCCAGATGTGCTCCCAGTGACCGTCACGCACGGCTACTCGCTTTTTATTGGTTGCTCTGTGAGCCTTTCTAATCAGGGAACTACTAACCTGGTCTGTTTGGTTTTTCAACTCTTTTTGAAAGGAGTCAACTTATGGAGTCAAAGTATGTTAAAATCCAACTTTTTCTGGCCAACTGTGTGTGTGTGTGTGTATGTGTGTGTGTGTGTGTGTAGCAAGGTTGAGTCCTCATTAAATCCCAGCCAACCAACCAAACAAACCTGGTAACCAAGCAGCCAACCGACCGACCGACCAACCAAAGTTAACCAATCCAACCAACCAACCAACCAACCAGTCAAACAACCAGTCAAACAACCAACCAACCAACCAACCAGTCAAACAACCAGTCAACCAACCAACCAACCAACCAAATTTAACCAATCCAACCAACCAACCAGTCAAAAAACCAACCAACCAAAGTTAACAATCCAACCAACCAACCAACCGATCAAGCAACCGACCAACCAACCGACCAACCAACCAACCAACCAGTCAAACAACCAACCAACCAACCAACCAACCAGTCAAAAAACCAACCAACCAAAGTTAACAATCCAACCAACCAACCGACCAACCAACCAACCAACCAGTCAACTAGTCAACTATCCAACCAACCAACCACACAGAACACGGATGAAAAAAAACCTGACTGTGTTGAAAACCAAGTGGAATTCTGTGAAACCAGCAGACGTCTGTTCTCCTGCAGATCTACAGATGTGGAGATGTTACACGACGACGGCGCCCGTCCACATGTGTTCACGCTCCGTAGGTCTGAATGCTCATGAGGCGTTATGTAAACACCAAAGAGGCAGGACA